>NC_088407.1:90714014-90751514 GCF_034236695.1 Oncorhynchus nerka
AGACCAGGGCCCTATTCCCTATATAGTACACTACTTTAGACCAGGGCCCTATTCCCTATATAGTGCACTACTATAGACCAGGGCCCTATATAGAACACTACTGTTGACCAGAGCCCTATTCCCTATATAGTACACTACTTTTGACCAGAGCCCTATTCCCTATTTAGAACACTACTGTTGACCAGGGCCCTATTCCCTATATAGTACACTACTTTTGACCAGAACCCTATTCCCTATTTAGAACACTACTGTTGACCAGGGCCCTATTCCCTATATAGAACACTACTGTTGACCAGGGCCCTATTCCCTATATAGAACACTACTGTTGACCAGAGTCCTATTCCCTATATAGTGCACTACTGTTGACCAGAGTCCTATTCCCTATATAGTGCACTACTGTTGACCAGAGTCCTATTCCCTATATAGTGCACTACTGTTGACCAGAGTCCTATTCCCTATATAGTGCACTACTGTTGACCAGAGCCCTATAGAACCCTGTTCCCTATATAGTGCACTACTGTTGACCAGAGCCCTATAGAACCCTGTTCCCTATATAGTGCACTACTGTTGACCAGAGCCCTATGGAACCCTGTTCCCTATATAGTGCACTACTGTTGACCAGAGCCCTATGGAACCCTGTTCCCTATATAGTGCACTACTGTTGACCAGAGCCCTATGGAACCCTGTTCCCTATATAGTGCACTACTGTTGACCAGAGCCCTATGGAACCCTGTTCTCTATATAGAACACTACTGTTGACCAGAGTCCTATGGAACCCTGTTCCCTATATAGTGCACTACTGTTGACCAGGGCCCTATGGAACCCTGTTCCCTATATAGAACACTACTGTTGACCAGAGTCCTATTCCCTATATAGAACACTACTGTTGACCAGAGCCCTATTCCCTATATAGTGCACTACTGTTGACCAGAGTCCTATTCCTTATATAGTGCACTACTGTTGACCAGAGCCCTATTCCCTATATAGTGCACTACTGTTGACCAGAGCCCTATTCCCTATATAGTGCACTACTGTTGACCAGAGCCCTATATAGAACACTACTGTTGACCAGAGCCCTATTCCCTATTTAGAACACTACTGTTGACCAGAGCCCTATTCCCTATATAGTACACTACTTTTGACCAGAGCCCTATTCCCTATTTAGAACACTACTGTTGACCAGGGCCCTATTCCCTATATAGTGCACTACTGTTGACCAGAGTCCTATTCCCTATATAGTGCACTACTGTTGACCAGAGTCCTATTCCTATATAGTGCACTACTGTTGACCAGAGCCCTATTCCCTATATAGTGCACTACTGTTGACCAGAGCCCTATTCCCTATATAGTGCACTACTGTTGACCAGAGCCCTATTCCCTATATAGTGCACTACTGTTGACCAGAGCCCTATTCCCTATATAGTGCACTACTGTTGACCAGAGCCCTATTCCCTATATAGTGCACTACTGTTGACCAGAGCCCTATTCCCTATATAGTGCACTACTGTCGACCAGAGCCCTATTCCCTATATAGTGCACTACTGTTGACCAGAGTCCTATTCCCTATATAGTGCACTACTGTTGACCAGAGCCCTATTCCCTATATAGTGCACTACTGTTGACCAGAGCCCTATTCCCTATATAGTGCACTACTGTTGACCAGAGTCCTATTCCCTATATAGTGCACTACTGTTGACCAGAGCCCTATAGAACCCTGTTCCCTATATAGTGCACTACTGTTGACCAGAGCCCTATAGAACCCTGTTCCCTATATAGTGCACTACTGTTGACCAGAGCCCTATGGAACCCTGTTCCCTATACAGTGCACTACTGTTGACCAGAGCCCTATGGAACCCTGTTCCCTATATAGTGCACTACTGTTGACCAGAGCCCTATGGAACCCTGTTCTCTATATAGAACACTACTGTTGACCAGAGTCCTATGGAACCCTGTTCCCTATATAGTGCACTACTGTTGACCAGGGCCCTATGGAACCCTGTTCCCTATATAGAACACTACTGTTGACCAGAGTCCTATTCCCTATATAGAACACTACTGTTGACCAGAGTCCTATTCCCTATATAGAACACTACTGTTGACCAGAGTCCTATTCCCTATATAGAACACTACTGTTGACCAGAGTCCTATTCCCTATATAGAACACTACTGTTGACCAGAGTCCTATTCCCTATATAGAACACTACTGTTGACCAGAGTCCTATTCCCTATATAGTGCACTACTGTTGACCAGAGTCCTATTCCTTATATAGTGCACTACTGTTGACCAGAGCCCTATTCCCTATATAGAACACTACTGTTGACCAGAGTCCTATTCCCTATATAGTGCACTACTGTTGACCAGAGCCCTATTCCCTATATAGTGCACTACTGTTGACCAGAGCCCTATTCCTATATAGTGCACTACTGTTGACCAGAGCCCTATTCCCTATATAGTGCACTACTGTTGACCAGAGTCCTATTCCCTATATAGTGCACTACTGTTGACCAGAGCCCTATTCCCTATATAGTGCACTACTGTTGACCAGAGCCCTATTCCCTATATAGTGCACTACTGTTGACCAGAGTCCTATTCCCTATATAGAACACTACTGTTGACCAGGACCCTATTCCCTATATAGAACACTACTGTTGACCAGGACCCTATTCCCTATATAGAACACTACTGTTGACCAGGACCCTATTCCCTATATAGAACACTACTGTTGACCAGGACCCTATTCCCTATATAGTGCACTACTGTTGACCAGAGTCCTATTCCCTATATAGTGCACTACTGTTGACCAGAGCCCTATAGAACCCTGTTCCCTATATAGTACACTACTTTAGACCAGGGCCCTATTCCCTATATAGTACACTACTTTAGACCAGGGCCCTATTCCCTATATAGTGCACTACTATAGACCAGGGCCCTATATAGAACACTACTGTTGACCAGAGCCCTATTCCCTATATAGTACACTACTTTTGACCAGAGCCCTATTCCCTATTTAGAACACTACTGTTGACCAGGGCCCTATTCCCTATAGTACACTACTTTTGACCAGAACCCTATTCCTATTTAGAACACTACTGTTGACCAGGGCCCTATTCCCTATATAGAACACTACTGTTGACCAGGGCCCTATTCCCTATATAGAACACTACTGTTGACCAGAGTCCTATTCCCTATATAGTGCACTACTGTTGACCAGAGTCCTATTCCCTATATAGTGCACTACTGTTGACCAGAGTCCTATTCCCTATATAGTGCACTACTGTTGACCAGAGTCCTATTCCCATATAGTGCACTACTGTTGACCAGAGCCCTATAGAACCCTGTTCCCTATATAGTGCACTACTGTTGACCAGAGCCCTATAGAACCCTGTTCCCTATATAGTGCACTACTGTTGACCAGAGCCCTATGGAACCCTGTTCCCTATATAGTGCACTACTGTTGACCAGAGCCCTATGGAACCCTGTTCCCTATATAGTGCACTACTGTTGACCAGAGCCCTATGGAACCCTGTTCCCTATATAGTGCACTACTGTTGACCAGAGCCCTATGGAACCCTGTTCTCTATATAGAACACTACTGTTGACCAGAGTCCTATGGAACCCTGTTCCCTATATAGTGCACTACTGTTGACCAGGGCCCTATGGAACCCTGTTCCCTATATAGAACACTACTGTTGACCAGAGTCCTATTCCCTATATAGAACACTACTGTTGACCAGAGCCCTATTCCCTATATAGTGCACTACTGTTGACCAGAGTCCTATTCCTTATATAGTGCACTACTGTTGACCAGAGCCCTATTCCCTATATAGTGCACTACTGTTGACCAGAGCCCTATTCCCTATATAGTGCACTACTGTTGACCAGAGCCCTATTCCCTATATAGTGCACTACTGTTGACCAGAGCCCTATTCCCTATATAGTGCACTACTGTTGACCAGAGTCCTATTCCCTATATAGTGCACTACTGTTGACCAGAGCCCTATTCCCTATATAGTGCACTACTGTTGACCAGAGCCCTATTCCCTATATAGTGCACTACTGTTGACCAGAGTCCTATTCCCTATATAGAACACTACTGTTGACCAGAGTCCTATTCCCTATATAGAACACTACTGTTGACCAGAGTCCTATTCCCTATATAGTACTACTGTTGACCAGAGTCTATTCCTATATAGTGCACTACTGATCAGAGTCCTATTCCCTATATAGTGCACTACTGTTGACCAGAGTCCTATTCTCTATATAGTGCACTACTGTTGACCAGACCCTATAGAACCCTGTTCCCTATATAGTGCACTACTGTTGACCAGAGCACTATGGAACCCTGTTCCCTATATAGTGCACTACTGTTGACCAGGGCCCTGTGGAACCCTGTTCCCTATATATTGCACTACTGTTGACCAGAGCCCTATGGAACCCTGTTCCCTATATAGTGCACTACTGTTGACCAGAGCCCTATGGAACCCTGTTCCCTATATAGTGCACTACTGTTGACCAGAGCCCTATGGAACCCTGTTCCCTACATAGTGCACTACTGTTGACCAGAGTCCTATTCCCTATATAGTGCACTACTGTTGACCAGAGCCCTATAGAACCCTGTTCCCTATATAGTGCACTACTGTTGACCAGAGCCCTATAGAACCCTGTTCCCTATATAGTGCACTACTGTTGACCAGAGCCCTATGGAACCCTGTTCCCTATACAGTGCACTACTGTTGACCAGAGCCCTATGGAACCCTGTTCCCTATATAGTGCACTACTGTTGACCAGAGCCCTATGGAACCCTGTTCTCTATATAGAACACTACTGTTGACCAGAGTCCTATGGAACCCTGTTCCCTATATAGTGCACTACTGTTGACCAGGGCCCTATGGAACCCTGTTCCCTATATAGAACACTACTGTTGACCAGAGTCCTATTCCCTATATAGAACACTACTGTTGACCAGAGTCCTATTCCCTATATAGAACACTACTGTTGACCAGAGTCCTATTCCCTATATAGAACACTACTGTTGACCAGAGTCCTATTCCCTATATAGAACACTACTGTTGACCAGAGTCCTATTCCCTATATAGAACACTACTGTTGACCAGAGTCCTATTCCCTATATAGTGCACTACTGTTGACCAGAGTCCTATTCCTTATATAGTGCACTACTGTTGACCAGAGCCCTATTCCCTATATAGAACACTACTGTTGACCAGAGTCCTATTCCTATATAGTGCACTACTGTTGACCAGAGCCCTATTCCCTATATAGTGCACTACTGTTGACCAGAGCCCTATTCCCTATATAGTGCACTACTGTTGACCAGAGCCCTATTCCCTATATAGTGCACTACTGTTGACCAGAGTCCTATTCCCTATATAGTGCACTACTGTTGACCAGAGCCCTATTCCCTATATAGTGCACTACTGTTGACCAGAGCCCTATTCCCTATATAGTGCACTACTGTTGACCAGAGTCCTATTCCCTATATAGAACACTACTGTTGACCAGGACCCTATTCCCTATATAGAACACTACTGTTGACCAGGACCCTATTCCCTATATAGAACACTACTGTTGACCAGGACCCTATTCCCTATATAGAACACTACTGTTGACCAGGACCCTATTCCCTATATAGTGCACTACTGTTGACCAGAGTCCTATTCCCTATATAGTGCACTACTGTTGACCAGAGCCCTATAGAACCCTGTTCCCTATATAGTACACTACTTTAGACCAGGGCCCTATTCCCTATATAGTACACTACTTTAGACCAGGGCCCTATTCCCTATATAGTGCACTACTATAGACCAGGGCCCTATATAGAACACTACTGTTGACCAGAGCCCTATTCCCTATATAGTACACTACTTTTGACCAGAGCCCTATTCCCTATTTAGAACACTACTGTTGACCAGGGCCCTATTCCCTATATAGTACACTACTTTTGACCAGAACCCTATTCCCTATTTAGAACACTACTGTTGACCAGGGCCCTATTCCCTATATAGAACACTACTGTTGACCAGGGCCCTATTCCCTATATAGAACACTACTGTTGACCAGAGTCCTATTCCCTATATAGTGCACTACTGTTGACCAGAGTCCTATTCCCTATATAGTGCACTACTGTTGACCAGAGTCCTATTCCCTATATAGTGCACTACTGTTGACCAGAGTCCTATTCCCTATATAGTGCACTACTGTTGACCAGAGCCCTATAGAACCCTGTTCCTATATAGTGCACTACTGTTGACCAGAGCCCTATAGAACCCTGTTCCCTATATAGTGCACTACTGTTGACCAGAGCCCTATGGAACCCTGTTCCCTATATAGTGCACTACTGTTGACCAGAGCCCTATGGAACCCTGTTCCCTATATAGTGCACTACTGTTGACCAGAGCCCTATGGAACCCTGTTCCCTATATAGTGCACTACTGTTGACCAGAGCCCTATGGAACCCTGTTCTCTATATAGAACACTACTGTTGACCAGAGTCCTATGGAACCCTGTTCCCTATATAGTGCACTACTGTTGACCAGGGCCCTATGGAACCCTGTTCCCTATATAGAACACTACTGTTGACCAGAGTCCTATTCCCTATATAGAACACTACTGTTGACCAGAGCCCGATTCCCTATATAGTGCACTACTGTTGACCAGAGTCCTATTCCTTATATAGTGCACTACTGTTGACCAGAGCCCTATTCCCTATATAGTGCACTACTGTTGACCAGAGCCCTATTCCCTATATAGTGCACTACTGTTGACCAGAGCCCTATTCCCTATATAGTGCACTACTGTTGACCAGAGTCCTATTCCCTATATAGTGCACTACTGTTGACCAGAGCCCTATTCCCTATATAGTGCACTACTGTTGACCAGAGCCCTATTCCCTATATAGTGCACTACTGTTGACCAGAGTCCTATTCCCTATATAGAACACTACTGTTGACCAGAGTCCTATTCCCTATATAGAACACTACTGTTGACCAGAGTCCTATTCCCTATATAGTGCACTACTGTTGACCAGAGTCCTATTCCCTATATAGTGCACTACTGTTGATCAGAGTCCTATTCCCTATATAGTGCACTACTGTTGACCAGAGTCCTATTCTCTATATAGTGCACTACTGTTGACCAGACCCTATAGAACCCTGTTCCCTATATAGTGCACTACTGTTGACCAGAGCACTATGGAACCCTGTTCCCTATATAGTGCACTACTGTTGACCAGGGCCCTGTGGAACCCTGTTCCCTATATAGTGCACTACTGTTGACCAGAGCCCTATGGAACCCTGTTCCCTATATAGTGCACTACTGTTGACCAGAGCCCTATGGAACCCTGTTCCCTATATAGTGCACTACTGTTGACCAGAGCCCTATGGAACCCTGTTCCCTACATAGTGCACTACTGTTGACCAGAGCCCTATGGAACCCTGTTCTCTATATAGAACACTACTGTTGACCAGAGTCCTATGGAACCCTGTTCCCTATATAGTGCACTACTGTTGACCAGGGCCCTATGGAACCCTGTTCCCTATATAGAACACTACTGTTGACCAGAGTCCTATTCCCTATATAGAACACTACTGTTGACCAGAGTCCTATTCCCTATATAGTGCACTACTGTTGACCAGAGCCCTATTCCCTATATAGTGCACTACTGTTGACCAGAGCCCTATTCCCTATATAGTGCACTACTGTTGACCAGAGCCCTATTCCCTATATAGTGCACTACTGTTGACCAGAGCCCTATTCCCTATATAGTACACTACTGTTGACCAGAGTCCTATTCCCTATATAGAACACTACTGTTGACCAGAGTCCTATTCCCTATATAGAACACTATGGTTGACCAGAGTCCTATTCCCCATATAGTGCACTACTGTTGACCAGAGCCCTATTCCCTATATAGTACACTACTGTTGACCAGAGTCCTATTCCCTATATAGAACACTACTGTTGACCAGAGCCCTATTCCCTATATAGTACACTACTGTTGACCAGAGTCCTATTCCCTATATAGTACACTACTGTTGACCAGAGTCCTATTCCCTATATAGTGCACTACTGTTGACCAGGGCCCTATTCCCTATATAGAACACTACTGTTGACCAGGGCCCTATTCCCTATATAGTACACTACTGTTGACCAGGGCCCTATTCCCTATATAGAACACTACTGTTGACCAGAGCCCTATTCCCTACATAGAACACTACTGTAGACCAGAGTCCTATTCCCTATATAGAACACTACTGTTGACCAGAGTCCTATATAGAACACTACTGTTGACCAGAGTCCTATATAGAACACTACTGTTGACCAGAGTCCTATATAGAACACTACTGTTGACCAGAGTCCTATTCCCTATATAGTACACTACTGTTGACCAGAGTCCTATATAGAACACTACTGTTGACCAGAGTCCTATATAGAACACTACTGTTGACCAGAGTCCTATATAGAACACTACTGTTGACCAGGGCCCTATTCCCTATATAGAACACTACTGTTGACCAGGGCCCTATTCCCTATATAGTACACTACTGTTGACCAGGGCCCTATTCCCTATATAGAACACTACTGTTGACCAGAGCCCTATTCCCTATATAGAACACTACTGTAGACCAGAGTCCTATTCCCTATATAGAACACTACTGTTGACCAGAGTCCTATATAGAACACTACTGTTGACCAGAGTCCTATATAGAACACTACTGTTGACCAGAGTCCTATATAGAACACTACTGTTGACCAGAGTCCTATTCCCTATATAGTACACTACTGTTGACCAGAGTCCTATATAGAACACTACTGTTGACCAGAGTCCTATATAGAACACTACTGTTGACCAGAGTCCTATATAGAACACTACTGTTGACCAGAGTCCTATGGGTAAAGCCAATTCTAATTCAACATGTTCTAAAAGATAGAATAGAATTCGAAATTGGGTCTCCAGTGAACTTCCTGAATTGACTGGGATTGACCCCCAACCCTGCTAACCCTGCTAACCCTGCTGACCCTGCTGACCCTGCTAACCCTGCTGACCCTGCTGACCCTGCTGACCCTGCTGACCCTGCTAACCCTGCTGACCCTGCTAACCCTGCTAACCCTGCTGACCCTGCTAACCCTGCTAACCCTGCTGACCCTGCTAACCCTGCTAACCCTGCTGACCCTGCTGACCCTGCTGACCCTGCTAACCCTGCTGACCCTGCTGACCCTGCTAATCCTGCTAATCCTGCTGACCCTGCTAACCCTGCTGACCCTGCTGACCCTGCTGACCCTGCTAACCCTGCTGACCCTGCTGACCCTGCTGACCCTGCTGACCCTGCTAACCCTGCTGACGCTGCTGACCCTGCTGACCCTGCTAACCCATTGTAACGCCTTACATCGATGACGTTGGAGTCGACAAACCCAGGAAGCCTCTCGTCCTTGCAGACGACTCCAGCGTCCTCGTCGTGTGTGCAGTCACTGTTGCCCCAGCCTCGAGATTTACACAGGTCAATACTCTTCTCTCCTCCGTTACACTGCACATTATCCAGCCAGATCTTCCCTGCATGGAGAATAAACAAATCAAGGCACCGTCGTGCGTGTTCATTGTAAACCACTGTATCCTGTTGCGTTTGAGTTCTCTACTGATGAATGGTTTCCTAATGGCTGCTCCACGTTGTAGGGCTTTTAGGCGCTATATAACTGGTTCTATTACTGATCGTGATCCTTGCTATAACCTGGCTAATCATATATAATATGATATATATCATATCATATCATATAATCATGCTTATGAATGGTCTTTGTAAAATATGGAATAGCTGCTCTATGACGGTTGTTATAGCTCACCTTGGCCCTTGCCGTACTTGGCGCTGTGTGTCCAACCCGTAGCGGAGACGAATCCCAGCTGACGACAGAGGACGTTGGCGTTGGACAGAGAGAAGTCGTCGTCACAGATGGTCCCCCACTCTCCCTTGTAGAAGACTTCGATGCGCCCCTCGTTGTGCTTTCGGGGGTACCCAACCAGACGGAACTGCAGGCGGTCGTTCTGTGGTTTGGGGGAGGTGGTGCCCTGGGTAGGGGGCGTTGTCTGGGCCATGAGCCAGGCAGGAAGCCACACCTCTAACAAGAAGCTGATGATGGAAAATCGCTGCCACCATCTTGAGGTTTTCATCTCTCAAACCTGTAGGGGCATAGACAGGAGAGGTGAGTTTGAGGGTCAGAGGTCAGGTGGGGGGATGTTTGACAGGTGAGTTGCAACTGACTGATCTACATTGATTATTTGTAGGTCAGTTTAAACTTCCTGACATTGGCCGTGTTCCAGAGCATCAAACCCCATGATACATTGTTGGTAAATGGGGACTGACTGATCTACAAATCACCTTGCATCATATATAACTACTCATGATTATTTGTAGATCAGTCAGTCCCCATTTACCAACAATGTATCATGGGGTTTGATGCCCTGGAACACGGCCAATGTCAGGAAGTTTAAACTGGTGACAGGTCACCTGACAGGAAAGGGATGTAGACAACAAGGAACTAACTGCTCTCAACTCAAAGATCCTAGTCAAAAACAAAATTACCCAAATAAACCAACACACTTTACAGATTGTAATGCAAAAGTTCACCAGGCAACAATGAAGACCTGAACTCAGAGAGATTATTTTTTTAAATAACTTTTTCTCAGTGCTTAGGCCAAGCAGAACCAGAGAGGTAAAGATCTTTCCTCAATGGTGTCTGAGGCCAAGCAGAACCAGAGAGCTTAAGATCTTTCCTCCGTGATATCTGAGGCCAAGCAGAACCAGAGGTAAAGATCTTTCCTCAGTGATGTCTGAGGCCAAGCAGAACCAGAGGTAAAGATCTTTCCTCAGTGATGTCTGAGGCCAAGCAGAACCAGAGGTAAAGATCTTTCCTCAGTGATGTCTGAGGCCAAGCAGAACCAGAGGTAAAGATCTTTCCTCTGTGGTGTCTGAGGTCAAGCAGAACCAGAGGTAAAGATCTTTCCTCAGTGATGTCTGAGGCCAAGCAGAACCAGAGAGGTAAAGATCTTTCCTCAGTGATGTCTGAGGCCAAGCAGAACCAGAGAGGTAAAGATCTTTCCTCAGTGGTGTCTGAGGCCAAGCAGAACCAGAGATGTAAATATCTTTCCTCAGTGATGTCTGAGGCCAAGCAGAACCAGAGATGTAAATATCTTTCCTCAGTGATGTCTGAGGCCAAGCAGAACCAGAGAGGTAAAGATCTTTCCTCAGTGATGTCTGAGGCCAAGCAGAACCAGAGGTAAAGATCTTTCCTCGGTGGTGTCTGAGGCCAAGCAGAACCAGAGGTAAAGATCTTTCCTCTGTGGTGTCTGACGCCAAGCAGAACCAGAGGTAAAGATCTTTCCTCGGTGATGTCTGAGACCAAGCAGAACCAGAGGTAAAGATCTTTCCTCTGTGATATCTGAGGCCAAGCAGAACCAGAGGTAAAGATCTTTCCTCAGTGATATCTGAGGCCAAGCAGAACCAGAGGTAAAGATCTTTCCTCAGTGATGTCTGAGGCCAAGCAGAACCAGAGATGTAAATATCTTTCCTCAGTGATGTCTGAGGCCAAGCAGAACCAGAGATGTAAAGATCTTTCCTCAGTGGTGTCTGAGGCCAAGCAGAACCAGAGATGTAAAGTATTCACAGTTGACTTCCTGTAAGAAGCTGGACGGAGGGTCAGAGAGCAAATATTCGCTCCAACACTGTGATTTAAACCAGCTGCTGAAATATAAGGAGAGACGTTACATCAGCAAGCAACCACCGATGGAAAACCATCGAGCTTTACTTTAACATAAACACAACCACCGATGGAAAACCATCGAGCTTTACTTTAACATAAACACAACCACCGATGGAAAACCATCGAGCTTTACTTTAACATAAACACAACCAACCACCGATGGAAAACCATCGAGCTTTACTTTAACATAAACACAACCAACCACCGATGGAAAACCATCGAGCTTTACTTTAACATAAACACAACCACCGATGGAAAACCATCGAGCTTTACTTTAACATAAACACAACCACCGATGGAAAACCATCGAGCTTTACTTTAACATAAACACAACCACCGATGGAAAACCATCGAGCTTTACTTTAACATAAACACAACCACCGATGGAAAACCATCGAGCTTTACTTTAACATAAACACAACCAACCACCGATGGAAAACCATCGAGCTTTACTTTAACATAAACACAACCACCGATGGAAAACCATCGAGCTTTACTTTAACATAAACACAACCACCGATGGAAAACCATCGAGCTTTACTTTAACATAAACACAACCACCGATGGAAAACCATCGAGCTTTACTTTAACATAAACACAACCACCGATGGAAAACCATCGAGCTTTACTTTAACATAAACACAACCACCGATGGAAAACCATCGAGCTTTACTTTAACATAAACACAACCAACCACCGATGGAAAACCATCGAGCTTTACTTTAACATAAACACAACCAACCACCGATGGAAAACCATCGAGCTTTACTTTAACATAAACACAACCACCGATGGAAAACCATCGAGCTTTACTTTAACATAAACACAACCACCGATGGAAACCATCGAGCTTTACTTTAACATAAACACAACCAACCACCGATGGAAAACCATCGAGCTTTACTTTAACATAAACACAACCACCGATGGAAAACCATCGAGCTTTACTTTAACATAAACACAACCACCGATGGAAAACCATCGAGCTTTACTTTAACATAAACACAACCACCGATGGAAAACCATCGAGCTTTACTTTAACATAAACACAACCACCGATGGAAAACCATCGAGCTTTACTTTAACATAAACACAACCACCGATGGAAAACCATCGAGCTTTACTTTAACATAAACACAACCACCGATGGAAAACCATCGAGCTTTACTTTAACATAAACACAACCACCGATGGAAAACCATCGAGCTTTACTTTAACATAAACACAACCACCGATGGAAAACCATCGAGCTTTACTTTAACATAAACACAACCACCGATGGAAAACCATCGAGCTTTACTTTAACATAAACACAACCACCGATGGAAAACCATCGAGCTTTACTTTAACATAAACACAACCAACCACCGATGGAAAACCATCGAGCTTTACTTTAACATAAACACAACCACCGATGGAAAACCATAGAGCTTTACTTTAACATAAACACAACCACCGATGGAAAACCATCGAGCTTTACTTTAACATAAACACAACCAACCACCGATGGAAACCATCGAGCTTTACTTTAACATAAACACAACCAACCACCGATGGAAAACCATCGAGCTTTACTTTAACATAAACACAACCACCGATGGAAAACCATCGAGCTTTACTTTAACATAAACACAACCACCGATGGAAAACCATCGAGCTTTACTTTAACATAAACACAACCAACCACCGATGGAAAACCATCGAGCTTTACTTTAACATAAACACAACCACCGATGGAAACCATCAAGCTTTACTTTAACATAAACACAACCACCGATGGAAAACCATCGAGCTTTACTTTAACATAAACACAACCACCGATGGAAACCATCGAGCTTTACTTTAACATAAACACAACCACCGATGGAAAACCATCGAGCTTTACTTTAACATAAACACAACCACCGATGGAAAACCATCGAGCTTTACTTTAACATAAACACAACCACCGATGGAAAACCATCGAGCTTTACTTTAACATAAACACACCAACCACCGATGGAAAACCATCGAGCTTTACTTTAACATAAACACACCAACCACCGATGGAAAACCATCGAGCTTTACTTTAACATAAACACAACCACCGATGGAAAACCATCGAGCTTTACTTTAACATAAACACAACCACCGATGGAAAACCATCGAGCTTTACTTTAACATAAACACAACCACCGATGGAAAACCATCGAGCTTTACTTTAACATAAACACAACCACCGATGGAAAACCATCGAGCTTTACTTTAACATAAACACAACCACCGATGGAAAACCATCGAGCTTTACTTTAACATAAACACAACCACCGATGGAAAATCGAGCTTTGCAACATAAACACAACCACCGATGGAAAACCATCGAGCTTTACTTTAACATAAACACAACCACCGATGGAAAACCATCGAGCTTTACTTTAACATAAACACAACCACCGATGGAAAACCATCGAGCTTTACTTTAACATAAACACAACCACCGATGGAAAACCATCGAGCTTTACTTTAACATAAACACAACCACCGATGGAAAACCATCGAGCTTTACTTTAACATAAACACAACCACCGATGGAAAACCATCGAGCTTTACTTTAACATAAACACAACCACCGATGGAAAACCATCGAGCTTTACTTTAACATAAACACAGCCACCACCGATGGAAAAACCATCGAGCTTTACTTTAACATAAACACAACCAACCACCGATGGAAAACCATCGAGCTTTACTTTAACATAAACACAACCACCGATGGAAAACCATCGAGCTTTACTTTAACATAAACACAACCACCGATGGAAAACCATCGAGCTTTACTTTAACATAAACACAACCACCGATGGAAAACCATCGAGCTTTACTTTTAACATAAACACAACCACCGATGGAAAACCATCGAGCTTTACTTTAACATAAACACAACCACCGATGGAAAACCATCGAGCTTTACTTTAACATAAACACAACCACCGATGGAAAACCATCGAGCTTTACTTTAACATAAACACAACCACCGATGGAAAACCATCGAGGCTTTACTTTAACATAAACACAACCACCGATGGAAAACCATCGAGCTTTACTTTAACATAAACACAACCACCGATGGAAAACCATCGAGCTTTACTTTAACATAAACACAACCACCGATGGAAAACCATCGAGCTTTACTTTAACATAAACACAACCAACCACCGATGGAAAACCATCGAGCTTTACTTTAACATAAACACAACCACCGATGGAAAACCATCGAGCTTTACTTTAACATAAACACAACCACCGATGGAAAACCATCGAGCTTTACTTTAACATAAACACAACCACCGATGGAAAACCATCGAGCTTTACTTTAACATAAACACAACCACCGATGGAAAACCATCGAGCTTTACTTTAACATAAACACAACCACCGATGGAAAACCATCGAGCTTTACTTTAACATAAACACAACCAACCACCGATGGAAAACCATCGAGCTTTACTTTAACATAAACACAACCACCACCGATGGAAAACCATCGAGCTTTACTTTAACATAAACACAACCACCGATGGAAAACCATCGAGCTTTACTTTAACATAAACACAACCACCGATGGAAAACCATCGAGCTTTACTTTAACATAAACACACCAACCACCGATGGAAAACCATCGAGCTTTACTTTAACATAAACACAACCACCGATGGAAAACCATCGAGCTTTACTTTAACATAAACACAACCACCGATGGAAAACCATCGAGCTTTACTTTAACATAAACACAACCACCGATGGAAAACCATCGAGCTTTACTTTAACATAAACACAACCACCGATGGAAAACCATCGAGCTTTACTTTAACATAAACACAACCACCGATGGAAAACCATCGAGCTTTACTTTAACATAAACACAACCACCGATGGAAAACCATCGAGCTTTACTTTAACATAAACACAACCACCGATGGAAAACCATCGAGCTTTACTTTAACATAAACACAACCACCGATGGAAAACCATCGAGCTTTACTTTAACATAAACACAACCACCGATGGAAAACCATCGAGCTTTACTTTAACATAAACACAACCACCGATGGAAAACCATCGAGCTTTACTTTAACATAAACACAACCAACCACCGATGGAAAACCATCGAGCTTTACTTTAACATAAACACAACCACCGATGGAAAACCATAGAGCTTTACTTTAACATAAACACAACCACCGATGGAAACCATCGAGCTTTACTTTAACATAAACACAACCAACCACCGATGGAAAACCATCGAGCTTTACTTTAACATAAACACAACCACCACCGATGGAAAACCATCGAGCTTTACTTTAACATAAACACAACCACCGATGGAAAACCATCGAGCTTTACTTTAACATAAACACAACCACCGATGGAAAACCATCGAGCTTTACTTTAACATAAACACAACCAACCACCGATGGAAAACCATCGAGCTTTACTTTAACATAAACACAACCACCGATGGAAAACCATCGAGCTTTACTTTAACATAAACACAACCACCGATGGAAAACCATCGAGCTTTACTTTAACATAAACACAACCACCGATGGAAAACCATCGAGCTTTACTTTAACATAAACACAACCACCGATGGAAAACCATCGAGCTTTACTTTAACATAAACACAACCACCGATGGAAAACCATCGAGCTTTACTTTAACATAAACACAACCACCGATGGAAAACCATCGAGCTTTACTTTAACATAAACACACCAACCACCGATGGAAAACCATCGAGCTTTACTTTAACATAAACACAACCAACCACCGATGGAAAACCATCGAGCTTTACTTTAACATAAACACAACCACCGATGGAAAACCATCGAGCTTTACTTTAACATAAACACAACCACCGATGGAAAACCATCGAGCTTTACTTTAACATAAACACAACCACCGATGGAAAACCATCGAGCTTTACTTTAACATAAACACAACCACCGATGGAAAACCATCGAGCTTTACTTTTAACATAAACACAACCACCGATGGAAAACCATCGAGCTTTACTTTAACATAAACACAACCACCGATGGAAAACCATCGAGCTTTACTTTAACATAAACACAACCACCGATGGAAAACCATCGAGCTTTACTTTAACATAAACACAACCACCGATGGAAAACCATCGAGCTTTACTTTAACATAAACACAACCACCGATGGAAAACCATCGAGCTTTACTTTAACATAAACACAACCACCGATGGAAAACCATCGAGCTTTACTTTAACATAAACACAACCACCGATGGAAAACCATCGAGCTTTACTTTAACATAAACACAACCACCGATGGAAAACCATCGAGCTTTACTTTAACATAAACACAACCACCGATGGAAACCATCGAGCTTTACTTTAACATAAACACAACCACCGATGGAAAACCATCGAGCTTTACTTTAACATAAACACAACCACCGATGGAAAACCATCGAGCTTTTACTTTAACATAAACACAACCAACCACCGATGGAAACCATCGAGCTTTACTTTAACATAAACACAACCACCGATGGAAAACCATCGAGCTTTACTTTAACATAAACACAACCACCGATGGAAAACCATCGAGCTTTACTTTAACATAAACACAACCACCGATGGAAAACCATCGAGCTTTACTTTAACATAAACACAACCACCGATGGAAAACCATCGAGCTTTACTTTAACATAAACACAACCACCGATGGAAAACCATCGAGCTTTACTTTAACATAAACACAACCACCGATGGAAAACCATCGAGCTTTACTTTAACATAAACACAACCACCGATGGAAACCATCGAGCTTTACTTTAACATAAACACAACCACCGATGGAAAACCATCGAGCTTTACTTTAACATAAACACAACCACCGATGGAAAACCATCGAGCTTTACTTTAACATAAACACAACCAACCACCGATGGAAAACCATCGAGCTTTACTTTAACATAAACACAACCACCGATGGAAAACCATCGAGCTTTGCTTTAACATAAACACAACCACCGATGGAAAACCATCGAGCTTTACTTTAACATAAACACAACCACCGATGGAAAACCATCGAGCTTTACTTTAACATAAACACAACCACCGATGGAAAACCATCGAGCTTTACTTTAACATAAACACAACCACCGATGGAAAACCATCGAGCTTTACTTTAACATAAACACAACCACCGATGGAAACCATCGAGCTTTACTTTAACATAAACACAACCAACCACCGATGGAAAACCATCGAGCTTTACTTTAACATAAACACAACCAACCACCGATGGAAAACCATCGAGCTTTACTTTTAACATAAACACAACCACCGATGGAAAACCATCGAGCTTTACTTTAACATAAACACAACCACCGATGGAAAACCATCGAGCTTTACTTTAACATAAACACAACCACCGATGGAAACCATCGAGCTTTACTTTAACATAAACACAACCACCGATGGAAAACCATCGAGCTTTACTTTAACATAAACACAACCACCGATGGAAAACCATCGAGCTTTACTTTAACATAAACACAACCACCGATGGAAAACCATCGAGCTTTACTTTAACATAAACACAACCAACCACCGATGGAAACCATCGAGCTTTACTTTAACATAAACACAACCACCGATGGAAACCATCGAGCTTTACTTTAACATAAACACAACCACCGATGGAAAACCATCGAGCTTTACTTTAACATAAACACAACCACCGATGGAAAACCATCGAGCTTTACTTTAACATAAACACAACCACCGATGGAAAACCATCGAGCTTTACTTTAACATAAACACAACCACCGATGGAAAACCATCGAGCTTTACTTTAACATAAACACAACCACCGATGGAAAACCATCGAGCTTTACTTTAACATAAACACAACCACCGATGGAAAACCATCGAGCTTTACTTAACATAAACACAACCACCGATGGAAAACCATCGAGCTTTACTTTAACATAAACACAACCACCGATGGAAAACCATCGAGCTTTACTTTAACATAAACACAACCAACCACCGATGGAAAACCATCGAGCTTTACTTTAACATAAACACAACCACCGATGGAAAACCATCGAGCTTTACTTTAACATAAACACAACCACCGATGGAAAACCATCGAGCTTTACTTAACATAAACACAACCACCGATGGAAACCATCGAGCTTTACTTTAACATAAACACAACAACCACCGATGGAAACCATCGAGCTTTACTTTAACATAAACACACAACCACCGATGGAAAACCATCGAGCTTTACTTTAACATAAACACAACCACCGATGGAAAACCATCGAGCTTTACTTTAACATAAACACAACCACCGATGGAAAACCATCGAGCTTTACTTTAACATAAACACAACCACCGATGGAAAACCATCGAGCTTTACTTTAACATAAACACAACCACCGATGGAAAACCATCGAGCTTTACTTTAACATAAACACAACCACCGATGGAAAACCATCGAGCTTTACTTTAACATAAACACAACCACCGATGGAAAACCATCGAGCTTTACTTTAACATAAACACAACCAACCACCGATGGAAAACCATCGAGCTTTACTTTAACATAAACACAACCAACCACCGATGGAAAACCATCGAGCTTTACTTTAACATAAACACAACCACCGATGGAAAACCATCGAGCTTTACTTTAACATAAACACAACCACCGATGGAAAACCATCGAGCTTTACTTTAACATAAACACACCAACCACCGATGGAAAACCATCGAGCTTTACTTTAACATAAACACAACCAACCACCGATGGAAAACCATCGAGCTTTACTTTAACATAAACACAACCACCGATGGAAAACCATCGAGCTTTTGCTTAACATAAACACAACCACCGATGGAAAACCATCGAGCTTTACTTTAACATAAACACAACCACCGATGGAAAACCATCGAGCTTTACTTTAACATAAACACAACCACCGATGGAAAACCATCGAGCTTTACTTTAACATAAACACAACCACCGATGGAAAACCATCGAGCTTTACTTTAACATAAACACAACCACCGATGGAAACCATCGAGCTTTACTTTAACATAAACACACCAACCACCGATGGAAAACCATCGAGCTTTACTTTAACATAAACACACCAACCACCGATGGAAAACCATCGAGCTTTACTTTAACATAAACACAACCACCGATGGAAAACCATCGAGCTTTACTTTAACATAAACACAACCACCGATGGAAAACCATCGAGCTTTACTTTAACATAAACACACCCACCGATGGAAAACCATCGAGCTTTACTTTAACATAAACACAACCACCGATGGAAAACCATCGAGCTTTACTTTAACATAAACACAACCACCGATGGAAAACCATCGAGCTTTACTTTAACATAAACACAACCACCGATGGAAAACCATCGAGCTTTACTTTAACATAAACACAACCACCGATGGAAAACCATCGAGCTTTACTTTAACATAAACACACCAACCACCGATGGAAAACCATCGAGCTTTTACTTTAACATAAACACAACCAACCACCGATGGAAAACCATCGAGCTTTACTTTAACATAAACACAACCACCGATGGAAAACCATCGAGCTTTGCTTTAACATAAACACAACCACCGATGGAAAACCATCGAGCTTTACTTTAACATAAACACAACCACCGATGGAAAACCATCGAGCTTTACTTTAACATAAACACAACCACCGATGGAAAACCATCGAGCTTTACTACTTTAACATAAACACAACCACCGATGGAAAACCATCGAGCTTTACTTTAACATAAACACAACCAACCACCGATGGAAAACCATCGAGCTTTACTTTAACATAAACACAACCAACCACCGATGGAAAACCATCGAGCTTTACTTTAACATAAACACAACCAACCACCGATGGAAAACCATCGAGCTTTACTTTAACATAAACACAACCACCGATGGAAAACCATCGAGCTTTACTTTAACATAAACACAACCACCGATGGAAAACCATCGAGCTTTACTTTAACATAAACACAACCACCGATGGAAAACCATCGAGCTTTACTTTAACATAAACACAACCACCGATGGAAAACCATCGAGCTTTACTTTAACATAAACACAACCACCGATGGAAAACCATCGAGCTTTACTTTAACATAAACACAACCACCGATGGAAAACCATCGAGCTTTACTTTAACATAAACACAACCAACCACCGATGGAAAACCATCGAGCTTTACTTTAACATAAACACAACCACCGATGGAAAACCATAGAGCTTTACTTTAACATAAACACAACCACCGATGGAAAACCATCGAGCTTTACTTTAACATAAACACAACCAACCACCGATGGAAAACCATCGAGCTTTACTTTAACATAAACACAACCAACCACCGATGGAAACCATCGAGCTTTACTTTAACATAAACACAACCACCGATGGAAAACCATCGAGCTTTACTTTAACATAAACACAACCACCGATGGAAAACCATCGAGCTTTACTTTAACATAAACACAACCAACCACCGATGGAAAACCATCGAGCTTTACTTTAACATAAACACAACCACCGATGGAAAACCATCAAGCTTTACTTTAACATAAACACAACCACCGATGGAAAACCATCGAGCTTTACTTTAACATAAACACAACCACCGATGGAAAACCATCGAGCTTTACTTTAACATAAACACAACCACCGATGGAAAACCATCGAGCTTTACTTTAACATAAACACAACCACCGATGGAAAACCATCGAGCTTTACTTTAACATAAACACAACCACCGATGGAAAACCATCGAGCTTTACTTTAACATAAACACACCAACCACCGATGGAAAACCATCGAGCTTTACTTTAACATAAACACAACCAACCACCGATGGAAAACCATCGAGCTTTACTTTAACATAAACACAACCACCGATGGAAAACCATCGAGCTTTACTTTAACATAAACACAACCACCGATGGAAAACCATCGAGCTTTACTTTAACATAAACACAACCACCGATGGAAAACCATCGAGCTTTACTTTAACATAAACACAACCACCGATGGAAAACCATCGAGCTTTACTTTAACATAAACACAACCACCGATGGAAAACCATCGAGCTTTACTTTAACATAAACACAACCACCGATGGAAAACCATCGAGCTTTACTTTAACATAAACACAACCACCGATGGAAAACCATCGAGCTTTACTTTAACATAAACACAACCACCGATGGAAAACCATCGAGCTTTACTTTAACATAAACACAACCACCGATGGAAACCATCGAGCTTTACTTTAACATAAACACAACCACCGATGGAAAACCATCGAGCTTTTACTTTAACATAAACACAACCACCGATGGAAACCATCGAGCTTTACTTTAACATAAACACAACCACCGATGGAAAACCATCGAGCTTACTTTAACATAAACACAACCACCGATGGAAAACCATACTTTAACATAAACACAACCACCGATGGAAAACCATCGAGCTTTACTTTAACATAAACACAACCACCGATGGAAAACCATCGAGCTTTACTTTAACATAAACACAACCACCGATGGAAAACCATCGAGCTTTACTTTAACATAAACACAACCAACCACCGATGGAAAACCATCGAGCTTTACTTTAACATAAACACAACCACCGATGGAAAACCATCGAGCTTTACTTTAACATAAACACAACCACCGATGGAAACCATCGAGCTTTACTTTAACATAAACACAACCACCCATCGAGCTTTTTTAAAACTTAACATAAACACAACCACCGGAAAACCATCGAGCTTTACTTAACATAAACACAACCACCGATGGAAAACCATCGAACCATAAACACAACCACCGATGGAAAACCATCGAGCTTTACTTTTAACATAAACACAACCACCGATGGAAACCATCGAGCTTTTACTTTAACATAAACACAACCACCGATGGAAAACCATCGAGCTTTACTTTAACATAAACACAACCACCGATGGAAAACCATCGAGCTTTACTTTAACATAAACACACCAACCACCGATGGAAAACCATCGAGCTTTACTTTAACATAAACACAACCACCGATGGAAAACCATCGAGCTTTACTTTAACATAAACACAACCACCGATGGAAAACCATCGAGCTTTACTTTAACATAAACACAACCACCGATGGAAAACCATCGAGCTTTACTTTAACATAAACACAACCACCGATGGAAAACCATCGAGCTTTACTTTAACATAAACACAACCACCGATGGAAAACCATCGAGCTTTACTTTAACATAAACACAACCACCGATGGAAAACCATCGAGCTTTACTTTAACATAAACACAACCCACCGATGGAAAACCATCGAGCTTTACTTTAACATAAACACAACCAACCACCGATGGAAAACCATCGAGCTTTACTTTAACATAAACACAACCACCGATGGAAAACCATCGAGCTTTACTTTAACATAAACACAACCACCGATGGAAAACCATCGAGCTTTACTTTAACATAAACACAACCACCGATGGAAAACCATCGAGCTTTACTTTAACATAAACACAACCACCGATGGAAAACCATCGAGCTTTACTTTAACATAAACACAACCACCGATGGAAAACCATCGAGCTTTACTTTAACATAAACACAACCACCGATGGAAAACCATCGAGCTTTACTTTAACATAAACACACAACCACCGATGGAAAACCATCGAGCTTTACTTTAACATAAACACAACCACCGATGGAAAACCATCGAGCTTTACTTTAACATAAACACAACCACCGATGGAAAACCATCGAGCTTTACTTTAACATAAACACAACCACCGATGGAAAACCATCGAGCTTTACTTTAACATAAACACAACCACCGATGGAAAACCATCGAGCTTTACTTTAACACAACCACCGATGGAAAACCATCGAGCTTTACTTTAACATAAACACAACCACCGATGGAAAACCATCGAGCTTTACTTTAACATAAACACAACCACCGATGGAAAACCATCGAGCTTTACTTTAACATAAACACAACCACCGATGGAAAACCATCGAGCTTTACTTTAACATAAACACAACCACCGATGGAAAACCATCGAGCTTTACTTTAACATAAACACAAACCACCGATGGAAAACCATCGAGCTTTACTTTAACATAAACACAACCACCGATGGAAAACCATCGAGCTTTACTTTAACATAAACACAACCACCGATGGAAAACCATCGAGCTTTACTTTAACATAAACACAACCACCGATGGAAAACCATCGAGCTTTACTTAACATAAACACAACCAACCACCGATGGAAAACCATCGAGCTTTTTACTTTAACATAAACACACAACCACCGATGGAAAACCATCGAGCTTTACTTTAACATAAACACAACCACCGATGGAAAACCATCGAGCTTTACTTTAACATAAACACAACCACCGATGGAAAACCATCGAGCTTTACTTTAACATAAACACAACCACCGATGGAAAACCATCGAGCTTTACTTTAACATAAACACAACCACCGATGGAAAACCATCGAGCTTTACTTTAACATAAACACAACCACCGATGGAAAACCATCGAGCTTTACTTTAACATAAACACAACCACCGATGGAAAACCATCGAGCTTTACTTTAACATAAACACAACCAACCACCGATGGAAAACCATCGAGCTTTACTTTAACATAAACACAACCAACCACCGATGGAAAACCATCGAGCTTTACTTTAACATAAACACAACCACCGATGGAAAACCATCGAGCTTTACTTTAACATAAACACAACCACCGATGGAAAACCATCGAGCTTTACTTTAACATAAACACAACCAACCACCGATGGAAAACCATCGAGCTTTACTTTAACATAAACACAACCAACCACCGATGGAAAACCATCGAGCTTTACTTTAACATAAACACAACCACCGATGGAAAACCATCGAGCTTTTACTTAACATAAACACAACCACCGATGGAAAACCATCGAGCTTTACTTTAACATAAACACAACCACCGATGGAAAACCATCGAGCTTTACTTTAACATAAACACAACCACCGATGGAAAACCATCGAGCTTTACTTTAACATAAACACAACCACCGATGGAAACCATCGAGCTTTACTTTAACATAAACACAACCACCGATGGAAAACCATCGAGCTTTACTAACATAAACACAACCAACCACCGATGGAAAACCATCGAGCTTTACTTTAACATAAACACAACCAACCACCGATGGAAAACCATCGAGCTTTACTTTAACATAAACACAACCACCGATGGAAAACCATCGAGCTTTACTTTAACATAAACACAACCACCGATGGAAAACCATCGAGCTTTACTTTAACATAAACACAACCACCGATGGAAAACCATCGAGCTTTACTTTAACATAAACACAACCACCGATGGAAAACCATCGAGCTTTACTTTAACATAAACACAACCACCGATGGAAAACCATCGAGCTTTACTTTAACATAAACACAACCACCGATGGAAAACCATCGAGCTTTACTTTAACATAAACACAACCACCGATGGAAAACCATCGAGCTTTACTTAACATAAACACAACCAACCACCGATGGAAAACCATCGAGCTTTACTTTAACATAAACACAACCAACCACCGATGGAAAACCATCGAGCTTTACTTTAACATAAACACAACCACCGATGGAAAACCATCGAGCTTTACTTTAACATAAACACAACCACCGATGGAAAACCATCGAGCTTTACTTTAACATAAACACAACCACCGATGGAAAACCATCGAGCTTTACTTTAACATAAACACAACCACCGATGGAAAACCATCGAGCTTTACTTTAACATAAACACAACCAACCACCGATGGAAACCATCGAGCTTTACTTTAACATAAACACACCAACCACCGATGGAAAACCATCGAGCTTTACTTTAACATAAACACAACCAACCACCGATGGAAAACCATCGAGCTTTACTTTAACATAAACACAACCACCGATGGAAAACCATCGAGCTTTACTTTAACATAAACACAACCACCGATGGAAACCATCGAGCTTTACTTTAACATAAACACAACCACCGATGGAAAACCATCGAGCTTTACTTTAACATAAACACAACCACCGATGGAAAACCATCGAGCTTTACTTTAACATAAACACAACCAACCACCGATGGAAAACCATCGAGCTTTACTTTAACATAAACACACCAACCACCGATGGAAAACCATCGAGCTTTACTTTAACATAAACACAACCACCGATGGAAAACCATCGAGCTTTACTTTAACATAAACACAACCACCGATGGAAAACCATCGAGCTTTACTTTAACATAAACACAACCACCGATGGAAAACCATCGAGCTTTACTTTTAACATAAACACAACCACCGATGGAAAACCATCGAGCTTTACTTTAACATAAACACAACCACCGATGGAAAACCATCGAGCTTTACTTTAACATAAACACAACCAACCACCGATGGAAAACCATCGAGCTTTACTTTAACATAAACACAACCAACCACCGATGGAAAACCATCGAGCTTTACTTTAACATAAACACAACCAACCACCGATGGAAAACCATCGAGCTTTACTTTAACATAAACACAACCACCGATGGAAAACCATCGAGCTTTACTTTAACATAAACACAACCACCGATGGAAAACCATCGAGCTTTACTTTAACATAAACACAACCACCGATGGAAAACCATCGAGCTTTACTTTAACATAAACACAACCACCGATGGAAAACCATCGAGCTTTACTTTAACATAAACACAACCACCGATGGAAAACCATCGAGCTTTACTTTAACACACATATGTCAGAGTCAAGGCCCGCGGGCCACATCCGGCCCGCAAGAAGGTTTTTTACGGCCCCTGGGATGATCTTGATTTATTATTAGAACCGGCCCGCAGCAAGCCGGCAGCCCGCAGATCTTTTACACGCACCAATACTACATTTCCCACAATGCAAAGGTGACGCACCGAGCAGTAGGCTGCTTCATTTCAATATTTATTGGCACAGCAGTCGTCAGCATCACAGTAAAATTAACTTTCAGATACCCATCAAAAATGGCAAAACGGAAGGTGGATACTGAGAACCGGGGTTTCAAACAAGGTGGGAGTCGGAGTATATGTTCACGAAGGTAGCTGGAAAACCTGTGTGTCTTCTGTGTGAGAAAGTGTGGCGGTACTGAAAGAGTATAATCTGAGACGACATTATGAAACGAAACACGCGGACAAAAACAAGAATATGGACATGGAACAAAGGCTACAAAAGGCAGAGGAATTAAAACGAGGCCTCAAATCTCGACAGGCTCTGTTCAAAAAAGCCAAATCACAAGGCCAGGCTGCTGTCAAGGCCAGTTTTATTTTGGCAGAAGAGATCGCTAAATCAGCCCGGCCATTTACGGAGGGGGATTTCATCAAAACTGCATGATTAAAGTTTGTGACGAAGTTTGCCCAGAAAAAGGCAACTCTTTTTAAATGTGAGTCTGAGCAGAAACACCATTGCCGAGAGTAGACCAGTTGTCCATCAATCTAAAAGAGCAGCTTGTGAAAAAGGGAAAAGATTTTATTGCATATTCCTTGGCTGTGGATGAGAGCACCGACATTTCTGACATTGCCCAGTTGTCAATTTTCATCCGCGGAGTGGACTCCAACCTAAAGCGTGACAGAGGTTTTTGGCTTTACGTCCTATGCATGGCACAACTACGGGGCATGATTTGTATGAAGAGGTGTCAAGATGTGTAAATGAGATGGAGCTGCCTTGGGAAAAACTCGTGGGTTTGACAACCGACGGAGCACCTGCGATGTGTGGACACAGGAGCGGACTGGTGGCGAAGATACGGGAAAAGATGCAAGAGGAAAACGCGACAGGTGAGCTGACAGCTTATCATTGTATCATACACCAGGAAGCGTTGTGCGGTAAAGCCTTGAAAATGGAGCATGTAATGAGCATCATCACGCGCACAGTTAACTTTATCAGAGCCAAAGGTTTGAATCACCGCCAGTTCAAGGCATTTCTGACGGAGTTAGAAACGGAGCATGGTGATTTGCCTTATCACACAGAGGTGCGATGGCTAAGCCAGGGAAAGGTGCTTCAAAGATGTTTCGAGCCGTGAGGAGATTTGTCTGTTCTTGGACAGCAAAGGGAAAGACACAACACAACTCCGAGACGAAATGTTTCTGTGTGAAATGGCTTTTCTGTGTGACATTACGAGTCATCTGAATGCAATAAACTTGCAGCTGCAGGGTCGGGATCGTGTCATCTCTGATATGTACAGTACAGTGAAGGCATTTAAAACCAAACTGACTCTGTGGGAGACGCAGATGCGGAAAGAAAATTTGAGCCACTTTCCCAGCTGCCAGACCATGAAAGAGAAGCTCTCTACCAGTGCGTTCCCGAGCACACAGTTGGCTGATAAAATAGGTATGCTTGCCGCTGACTTTCGACGCCGATTTGCTGACTTTGAAGCACAAAAAAGCAGGTTGGAACTGCTCGGTAACCCATTTGCTGTTGACGTGGAAAGCTCACCACCAAACCTCAAATGGAGTTGATTGACCTCAATGCAATGATGCACTGAGGGCAAAATATGCGGCAGTGGGTGCTGCGGAGTTCGCCCGTTTCCTCCCGGCACAATGCCCCAGCTGCGCATCCAGGCTGCTCAAACGTTGTCTATGTTTGGCAGCACATACCTGTGTGAACAACTGTTTTCTTTGATGAACCTGAACAAAACATCACACAGAAGTCGACTTACTGCTGAACACCTCCACTCAATTCTGAGGATTTCTTCAGCTCAGAGCCTTACCCGAACATTGATGAACTTGTGGAAAAGATGGGACACCACCAAGTATCACCCTCAACCTCAAACAAGTGAACATTACTGTGCAATCACATATTTAGAGTTTTTACTCAGTTCAAGTTTAAAAGTTAAAATTTAATATTTGTTTTCACTGCATGTTACTTCTCCTTAAACAAAGTGTTGTTTTTGATTAATAGATTTTTGCACTTTATTTTTTTGTATTTCAATCCAATTATATTTTAAAAATATTTCAGTTGAGTGGATGATAGAAAATTGCTATTATTGTTTTTTCTTTGAAGTAAATTTAGCCCACTTTTGCTAAAATAGAAAATATAGTCTACTGATGGTGCCTTGAATACCGGTTTCTTTCATTTAATGTTCATGTTATGGGGATATTTATATAAAGGAAATTTGTCTTTTGTGTCTGTTGAAAATTAAAGATTACTGACAGAGCCATAAGAAAATATTGCTTTATTTATCTGATCATATTGTAATATATTTGTTAGGTTTTCAGTAGGTTCAATTAGGTTCACTAGACTATATGCGTCATTTAAAATTTTTTCAATGAACATTCGAACAGTCCGGCCCTCGTCTTGTAGCTGATTTTTTTATTTGGCCCTCCGTCCATTTGACTTTGACACCCCTGCTTTAACATAAACACAACCACCGATGGAAAACCATCGAGCTTTACTTTAACATAAACACAACCACCGATGGAAAACCATCGAGCTTTACTTTAACATAAACACAACCACCGATGGAAAACCATCGAGCTTTACTTTAACATAAACACAACCACCGATGGAAAACCATCGAGCTTTACTTTAACATAAACACAACCACCGATGGAAAACCATCGAGCTTTACTTTAACATAAACACAACCACCGATGGAAAACCATCGAGCTTTACTTTAACATAAACACAACCAACCACCGATGGAAAACCATCGAGCTTTACTTTAACATAAACACAGCCAACCACCGATGGAAAACCATCGAGCTTTACTTTAACATAAACACAACCACCGATGGAAAACCATCGAGCTTTACTAACATAAACACAACCACCGATGGAAAACCATCGAGCTTTGCTTTAACATAAACACAACCACCGATGGAAAACCATCGAGCTTTACTTTTAACATAAACACAACCACCGATGGAAAACCATCGAGCTTTACTTTAACATAAACACAACCACCGATGGAAAACCATCGAGCTTTACTTTAACATAAACACAACCACCGATGGAAAACCATCGAGCTTTACTTTAACATAAACACAACCACCGATGGAAAACCATCGAGCTTTACTTTAACATAAACACAACCACCGATGGAAAACCATCGAGCTTTACTTTAACATAAACACAACCACCGATGGAAAACCATCGAGCTTTACTTTAACATAAACACAACCACCGATGGAAAACCATCAAGCTTTACTTTAACATAAACACAACCAACCACCGATGGAAAACCATCGAAACCATCGCTTTACTTTAACATAAACACAACCAACCACCGATGGAAAACCATCGAGCTTTACTTTAACATAAACACAACCACCGATGGAAAACCATCGAGCTTTACTTTAACATAAACACAACCACCGATGGAAAACCATCGAGCTTTACTTTAACATAAACACAACCACCGATGGAAAACCATCGAGCTTTACTTTAACATAAACACGACCACCGATGGAAAACCATCGAGCTTTACTTTAACATAAACACAACCACCGATGGAAAACCATCGAGCTTTACTTTAACATAAACACAACCACCGATGGAAAACCATCGAGCTTTACTTTAACATAAACACAACCACCGATGGAAAACCATCGAGCTTTACTTTAACATAAACACAACCACCGATGGAAAACCATCGAGCTTTACTTTAACATAAACACAACCACCGATGGAAAACCATCGAGCTTTACTTTAACATAAACACAACCACCGATGGAAAACCATCGAGCTTTACTTTAACATAAACACAACCAACCACCATCGAGCTGGAAAACCATCGAGCTTTACTTTAACATAAACACAACCACCGATGGAAAACCATCGAGCTTTACTTTAACATAAACACAACCACCGATGGAAAACCATCGAGCTTTACTTTAACATAAACACAACCACCGATGGAAAACCATCGAGCTTTACTTTAACATAAACACAACCACCGATGGAAAACCATCGAGCTTTACTTTAACATAAACACAACCACCGATGGAAAACCATCGAGCTTTACTTTAACATAAACACAACCACCGATGGAAAACCATCGAGCTTTACTTTAACATAAACACAACCACCGATGGAAAACCATCGAGCTTTACTTTAACATAAACACAACCACCGATGGAAAACCATCGAGCTTTACTTTAACATAAACACAACCACCGATGGAAAACCATCAAGCTTTACTTTAACATAAACACAACCAACCACCGATGGAAAACCATCGAGCTTTACTTTAACATAAACACAACCAACCACCGATGGAAAACCATTGAGCTTTACTTTAACATAAACACAACCACCGATGGAAAACCATCGAGCTTTACTTTAACATAAACACAACCACCGATGGAAAACCATCGAGCTTTACTTTAACATAAACACAACCACCGATGGAAAACCATCGAGCTTTACTTTAACATAAACACAACCACCGATGGAAAACCATCGAGCTTTACTTTACTTAACATAAACACAACCACCGATGGAAAACCATCGAGCTTTACTTTAACATAAACACAACCACCGATGGAAAACCATCGAGCTTTACTTTAACATAAACACAACCACCGATGGAAAACCATCGAGCTTTACTTTAACATAAACACAACCACCGATGGAAAACCATCGAGCTTTACTTTAACATAAACACAACCACCGATGGAAAACCATCGAGCTTTACTTTAACATAAACACAACGCCGATTATAAGGTGTGCATATAGAATTTATTAGGATGAATGACTGATTGAAACCAGTTGGTGTGGTGTGACAATGTGATCTTTGCCAAAAAAAGTACATTAAGCAGCCAGCTGTTCTTATGGAGAGTTTGGTGTTTCAACTCTGACCTGCCTGACCTGGGGTGTATTCAGGCCGCACACAATTGCGAAACGTTTTGCAATGGTAAACGTTTTACAACTAAAACAAAGGTTTTTATTTGACAAATTCAGGTTGACCCCCCCAGTTTCATTCGGTTTGCATCTGTCTGCTTCCGTTTGGTTCTGTTTGGTTCCTAGGGAATAGACCCCTGGACTTGTGTTTGGTTCCTAGTGAATAAACCCCTGGACTTGTGTTTGGTTCCTAGTGAATAAACCCCTGGACTTGTGTTTGGTTCCTAGTGAATAAACCCCTGGACTTGTGTTTGGTTCCTAGTGAATAAACCCCTGGACTTGTGTTTGGTTCCTAGTGAATAGACCCCTGGACTTGTGTTTGGTTCCTAGTGAATAAACCCCTGGACTTGTGTTTGGTTCCTAGTGAATAAACCCCTGGACTTGTGTTTGGTTCCTAGGGAATAAACCCTGGACTTGTGTTTGGTTCCTAGTGAATAAACCCCTGGACTTGTGTTTGGTTCCTAGTGAATAAACCCCTGGACTTGTGTTTGGTTCCTAGTGAATAAACCCCTGGACTTGTGTTTGGTTCCTAGGGAATAGACCCCTGGACTTGTGTTTGGTTCCTAGGGAATAGACCCCTGGACTTGTGTTTGGTTCCTAGTGAATAAACAACAGAGCACAATAAAATGAAAAACTCGACAGACTATGTGACATAAATGGAGAATCTGACGCAACTATGCAAGATTTTAGTTCTGGGTTTCTGAGATCATAACGCTAGGAATATAGATCATAACGCCAGGAATATAGATCTTAACACTAGGAATATAGATCATAACGCCATATAGATCATAACGCCATATAGATCATAACGCCATATAGATCATAACGCCATATAGATCATAACGCCAGGAATATAGATCTTAACGCTAGGAATATAGATCTTAACGCTAGGAATATGGTGAATTCCCTTACTAGATTGTGTGTGTTAGGTTTTGTTGTGGAATTTGTTAGATATTACCTGTTAGTTACTGCTGAACTGTCAGATCTAGAAACATAAGCATTTCGCTACACTCAATAACGTCTGCTAACCATGTGTATGTGACCAATAACATTTGATTTGATTTGATTTTGCATAGTGTTACATATATCATCTACAGCCACAACATGCCAGGCCAGGCAGTCACCTTCATTCATCTATCACCTACAGCCACAACATGCCAGGCCAGGCAGTCACCTTCATTCATCTATCACCTACAGCCACAACATGTCAGGCCAGGCAGTCACCTTCATTCATCTATCACCTACAGCCACAACATGCCAGGCCAGGCAGTCACCTTCATTCATCTATCACCTACAGCCACAACATGTCAGGCCAAGCAGTCACCTTCATTCATCTATCACCTACAGCCACAACATGCCAGGCCAGGCAGTCACCTTCATTCATCTATCACCTACAGCCACAACATGCCAGGCCAAGCAGTCACCTTCATTCATCTAATCACCTACAGCCACAACATGCCAGGCCAGGCAGTCACCTTCATTCATCTATCACCTACAGCCACTGGGACTGTAGAGTCCTGTGTAGTTCTATTGGGACTGTAGAGTCCTGTGTAGTTCTGCTGGGACTGTAGAGTCCTGTGTAGTTCTGTTGGGACTGTAGAGTCATATGTAGTTCTGTTGGGACTGTAGAGTCCTGTGTAGTTCTATTGGGACTGTAGAGTCCTGTGTAGTTCTATTGGGACTGTAGAGTCCTGTGTAGTTCTGTTGGGACTGTAGAGTACTATGTAGTTATATTGGGACTGTAGAGTCCTATGTAGTTATATTGGGACTGTAGAGTTCTATGTAGTTATATTGGGACTGTAGAGTCCTATGTAGTTATATTGGGACTGTAGAGTCCTATGTAGTTATATTGGGACTGTAGAGTCCTGTGTAGTTCTGTTGGGACTGTAGAGTCCTATGTAGTTATATTGGGACTGTAGAGTTCTATGTAGTTATATTGGGACTGTAGAGTTCTATGTAGTTATATTGGGACTGTAGAGTCCTATGTAGTTCTGTTGGGACTGTAGAGTCCTATGTATTTATATTGGGACTGTAGAGTTCTATGTAGTTATATTGGGACTGTAGAGATCTATGTAGTTATATTGGGACTGTAGAGTCCTATGTAGTTATATTGGGACTGTAGAGTCCTATGTAGTTATATTGGGACTGTAGAGTTCTATGTAGTTATATTGGGACTGTAGAGTCCTGTGTAGTTCTGTTGGGACTGTAGAGTCCTATGTAGTTATATTGGGACTGTAGAGTTCTACAGTTATATTGGGACTGTAGAGTCCTATGGTTCTATTGGGACTGTAGAGTCCTATGTAGTTCTATTGGGACTGTAGAGTCCTATGTAGTTATATTGGGACTGTAGAGTTCTATGTAGTTATATTGGGACTGTAGAGTTCTATGTAGTTCTATTGGGACTGTAGTTCTATGTAGTTATATTGGGACTGTAGAGTTCTATGTAGTTCTGTTGGGACTGTAGAGTTCTATGTAGTTATATTGGGACTGTAGAGTTCTATGTAGTTCTGTTGGGACTGTAGAGTCCTATGTAGTTCTATTGGGACTGTAGAGTTCTATGTAGTTATATTGGGACTGTAGAGTTCTATGTAGTTCTGTTGGGACTGTAGAGTCCTGTGTAGTTCTGCTGGGACTGTAGAGTCCTATGTAGTTCTGTTGGGACTGTATAGTCCTATGTAGTTCTGTTGGGACTGTAGAGTCCTATGTAGTTCTGTTGGGACTGTAGAGTCCTATGTAGTTCTGCTGGGACTGTAGAGTCCTGTGTAGTTATATTGGGACTGTAGAGTCCTATGTAGTTATATTGGGACTGTAGAGTCCTGTGTAGTTCTGTTGGGACTGTAGAGTCCTATGTAGTTATATTGGGACTGTAGAGTTCTATGTAGTTATATTGGGACTGTAGAGATCTATGTAGTTATATTGGGACTGTAGAGTCCTATGTAGTTATATTGGGACTGTAGAGTCCTATGTAGTTATATTGGGACTGTAGAGTTCTATGTAGTTATATTGGGACTGTAGAGTTCTATGTAGTTATATTGGGACTGTAGAGTCCTATGTAGTTCTATTGGGACTGTAGAGTCCTATGTAGTTCTATTGGGACTGTAGAGTCCTATGTAGTTATATTGGGACTGTAGAGTTCTATGTAGTTATATTGGGACTGTAGAGTTATATGTAGTTCTATTGGGACTGTAGAGTTCTATGTAGTTATATTGGGACTGTAGAGTTCTATGTAGTTCTGTTGGGACTGTAGAGTTCTATGTAGTTATATTGGGACTGTAGAGTTCTATGTAGTTCTGTTGGGACTGTAGAGTCCTACGTAGTTCTATTGGGACTGTAGAGTTCTATGTAGTTATATTGGGACTGTAGAGTTCTATGTAGTTCTGTTGGGACTGTAGAGTCCTGTGTAGTTCTGCTGGGACTGTAGAGTCCTATGTAGTTCTGTTGGGACTGTATAGTCCTATGTAGTTCTGTTGGGACTGTAGAGTCCTATGTAGTTCTGTTGGGACTGTAGAGTCCTATGTAGTTCTGCTGGGACTGTAGAGTCCTGTGTAGTTATATTGGGACTGTAGAGTCCTATGTAGTTATATTGGGACTGTAGAGTCCTGTGTAGTTCTGTTGGGACTGTAGAGTCCTATGTAGTTATATTGGGACTGTAGAGTTCTATGTAGTTATATTGGGACTGTAGAGTCCTGTGTAGTTCTGTTGGGACTGTAGAGTCCTATGTAGTTATATTGGGACTGTAGAGTTCTATGTAGTTATATTGGGACTGTAGAGATCTATGTAGTTATATTGGGACTGTAGAGTCCTATGTAGTTATATTGGGACTGTAGAGTCCTATGTAGTTATATTGGGACTGTAGAGTTCTATGTAGTTATATTGGGACTGTAGAGTTCTATGTAGTTATATTGGGACTGTAGAGTCCTGTGTAGTTCTGTTGGGACTGTAGAGTCCTATGTAGTTATATTGGGACTGTAGAGTTCTGTGTAGTTATATTGGGACTGTAGAGTCCTATGTAGTTCTATTGGGACTGTAGAGTCCTATGTAGTTCTATTGGGACTGTAGAGTCCTATGTAGTTATATTGGGACTGTAGAGTTCTATGTAGTTATATTGGGACTGTAGAGTTCTATGTAGTTCTATTGGGACTGTAGAGTTCTATGTAGTTATATTGGGACTGTAGAGTTCTATGTAGTTCTGTTGGGACTGTAGAGTTCTATGTAGTTATATTGGGACTGTAGAGTTCTATGTAGTTCTGTTGGGACTGTAGAGTCCTATGTAGTTCTATTGGGACTGTAGAGTTCTATGTAGTTATATTGGGACTGTAGAGTTCTATGTAGTTCTGTTGGGACTGTAGAGTCCTGTGTAGTTCTGCTGGGACTGTAGAGTCCTATGTAGTTCTGTTGGGACTGTATAGTCCTATGTAGTTCTGTTGGGACTGTAGAGTCCTATGTAGTTCTGTTGGGACTGTAGAGTCCTATGTAGTTCTGCTGGGACTGTAGAGTCCTGTGTAGTTATATTGGGACTGTAGAGTCCTATGTAGTTATATTGGGACTGTAGAGTCCTGTGTAGTTCTGTTGGGACTGTAGAGTCCTATGTAGTTATATTGGGACTGTAGAGTTCTATGTAGTTATATTGGGACTGTAGAGTCCTGTGTAGTTCTGTTGGGACTGTAGAGTCCTATGTAGTTATATTGGGACTGTAGAGTTCTATGTAGTTATATTGGGACTGTAGAGATCTATGTAGTTATATTGGGACTGTAGAGTCCTATGTAGTTATATTGGGACTGTAGAGTCCTATGTAGTTATATTGGGACTGTAGAGTTCTATGTAGTTATATTGGGACTGTAGAGTTCTATGTAGTTATATTGGGACTGTAGAGTCCTGTGTAGTTCTGTTGGGACTGTAGAGTCCTATGTAGTTATATTGGGACTGTAGAGTTCTGTGTAGTTATATTGGGACTGTAGAGTCCTATGTAGTTCTATTGGGACTGTAGAGTCCTATGTAGTTCTATTGGGACTGTAGAGTCCTATGTAGTTCTATTGGGACTGTAGAGTCCTATGTAGTTATATTGGGACTGTAGAGTTCTATGTAGTTATATTGGGACTGTAGAGTTCTATGTAGTTCTATTGGGACTGTAGAGTTCTATGTAGTTATATTGGGACTGTAGAGTTCTATGTAGTTCTGTTGGGACTGTAGAGTTCTATGTAGTTATATTGGGACTGTAGAGTCCTGTGTAGTTCTGCTGGGACTGTAGAGTCCTATGTAGTTCTGTTGGGACTGTATAGTCCTATGTAGTTCTGTTGGGACTGTAGAGTCCTATGTAGTTCTGTTGGGACTGTAGAGTCCTATGTAGTTCTGCTGGGACTGTAGAGTCCTGTGTAGTTATATTGGGACTGTAGAGTCCTATGTAGTTATATTGGGACTGTAGAGTCCTGTGTAGTTCTGTTGGGACTGTAGAGTCATATGTAGTTATATTGGGACTGTAGAGTTCTATGTAGTTATATTGGGACTGTAGAGTCCTGTGTAGTTCTGTTGGGACTGTAGAGTCCTATGTAGTTATATTGGGACTGTAGAGTTCTATGTAGTTATATTGGGACTGTAGAGATCTATGTAGTTATATTGGGACTGTAGAGTCCTATGTAGTTA